>NW_024743709.1:1102454-1107454 GCF_018991925.1 Homarus americanus
AGAGAGAAGAGAGAGAGAGATATAAATACAATAACCACGTGCTCGTCATTCCCACTCTGACACTTATGATTAGCTCAGCGAGGCATGGTGACCCTCCGGCTGAAGTGCGTCCTGTGAATTAAATCAACCCGGCAGGCAGGGAACGCGGTGAAGTGGCTAGCCTCCTCCGCACACACACACACTCATCATTCATTATACACTTCTACCACGCACTCTACTCTACACTCTTACACTACTACTTCTGCTGCAGAGAACATTGTCAGTGTTGTTTTTATGGTTAGGTTAGGTTAGGTCTGAGAGTAACTTGGGATCGAACTATTGAGATTTATGTTGTCCACAAGTCGTAAACACTAATGATTCAATTACCGTACGAGTGGTGAATGACGTCATTATATTACCTGACTACTGTGGCCACAAAGTAATGATATGTTAATGACCACCCCCTGGTTATTGTCTCACATAACCCGAATTATGGTCATTGAAGCTCCAGCTGTGATGGTCGGAGCTGTGAGGCTCTATTGGTAATTTCAACAATGTGAACAAGGCTTCTGACAGTTACAGTTGATATTATAAGCTGATAACTGAAGCTGGAGCATATTAACATTCTTAAAGCTGGAGCATGTATATAATATAATTTGTCGTAAATTGCTCTGTGTTAATAAACCAAACATTTGATTTAGGACATAACCTCTCGAGAGGTGGCGTGAGACTCCCGTCAGCCCACAAAGAGATAACACTCGCCGTTAAAGACTATCTCACCACCAAAATTAAATTCAACCATCAAGCAGAGAGAGAGAGAGAGAGAGAGAGAGAGAGAGAGAGAGAGAGACACAACACTCATACAATATGGCGGCCAGCTTTACTGTATGACTTGTTAACGTAGAGTCGCACGTTGTATGACTGTGTGGTGGTACTGAGGTGTGAGGTGCTACTGCCTGGGGAGAGTCTTCAATAATAAATCATGTCTCTCGCATTAAAGAACAGACAACATACTTAATGTTACTGCTGACAAACTCTCTCTCTCTTATCCTGTGTATTTTTGTGAATTTGTGTATATACACACACAAACGCATACAAACAAATATACAGAGTGTGTATATATATATATATATATATATATATATATATATATATATATACTGTGTGAGGCAGTCTGTGGCGTTGTTTGGGTGTGATGTGTGAGGCTGTGTGTGGTGCTGTGGTTCTGTGCTCATGTGGCTGTGGTGGAGTTATAGCCGAGTGGTGGAGGTAGTTTGTGGTGCAGGAGATGTGTGGTAGAGGAGGTGTGTGATGAGGGTGTGAGGTACAGTTGTATGGTGCAGAAGGTTTGTGTTACAGGTGTGTGTGGTGCAGGAGGTGTGTGGTGGTTCCTGTACACCACACTAAGACATTCTCCCAAAGGTACAGATAGTTCCCACCTCTTTTACTGTGTATGTCGTCTTTGCTTCTCTGGCTTCCACCTTCGTTTCATTTTACCGTAAGATATATATATCTCGTTAACTCTGTAACGGGTGTGTTGTGTAAGAGGAAGCTGGCCAGGTGTGGCGGGAAGCTGGCGTGGAACATCTGAAGCCTCGACGATGGTGGAAACAAATAACACAATGTTTTACTTGCTAGACACACAAGCGCTGGATGTACGATGTGTTCCCAGTATTAAGGCAAATATTCTAACACACCACCTCCCTCCTGCCGACGACACACCTCCCGCCTGACGACCGCCACGCCACCATAGGCGACACCTCCACTCCGCGACGGCGCACCTCCTGCCGACGGCTTACACACACTACCTCCTCCTGCCGACGACACCACCTCCACTCGCGGCGGGCACACCTCCACTCATGACGTACACGCCTCCATCGCGGGCGACACGCATCCACTCGCCGACGACACACACCACCTCCCTCCCCTGCCGTGCACCTTTTCCCATCCTGCCAGGCATTTTGCCTCCTCCTGCGGCGTGCCTCTCGCGCGGCGTGACACGCACGCCTCCCTCGGCTGACGCACTCCCCTCCTGCCGACGACACACACCACCTCCCTCCTGCCGACGACACACACCACCTCCCTCCTGCCGACGACACACACCATTATAGATATAGTATATGTAATTAGGAAGTTGAATATATTCCTACTTAAAATTAGAATGTAATATTTGATTTGTAAATATGATAATAACATAATAAACTAGCTTTATGGGGAGGAATATTTACAATGTTGTGTATTTCCGTGAGTGGAAGGACCCAAGAAACACGAAGAGCAATACCCAGGATACAGCTCACACAGGAGGAGTATTTCTCTTACAGGCTTTCTTCCCCTTCAAGAACCCAGGTAGTATTTCCAGACATTTTCCTCTTATTACTGTAATTTGCCAACAACCCCGAGTGTTAGGGACGTCCCGTCATTACCTGCCCCACTGTGACCAATATTCTCTCCCTGATGCAGTACCTCGTCTTAATCCACTTATACTTAGGTTAGGTTAGGTTAATTACTTCTTATTTAGTGCCCGTTCCCTCCCAGTGGTGGTGTGGTGACCCAGTGGTGGTGTGGTGACCCAGTGGTGGTGTGGTGACCCAGTGGTGGTGTGGTGACCTAGTGGTGGTGTGGTGACCTAGTGGTGGTGTGGTGACCTAGTGGTGGTGTGGTGACCTAGTTGTGGTGTGGTGACCCAGTGTTTTCCATTGGTGATTGAGTGGTGTCTCAGCCATCCTTGTCATCCCCGTGTCCTTCAAGGTCCGTTACTCAAAGTCCTAGCTGTCCTTGATCTCTTAAATATGAATAGTAGAGAGAGTGTTCTCCTGATCACTCACAGCTCATAATATATACTGGATTTAATTACTTATTATCATTTTCTTTTTTCTTTTTTTGGAGGTAGCTTCTCATGCGAGTGGCAAACGTCTGCGTATTTTCGTTCAGACCTGATTAATAACGGTTTCGACAAGTCCAAATTGAAGGTTTTAAAGGGGCGTCGAGTCTCGGTTAGAATAAGACTCTTGCAGGTGCCGCATAAATACGGTGCCATTACCGTAGAACTAATTAGTTGAGTAAAAGTTCTGGTCATTAGTTATTCTTCGTCACTTTGTCAGTAGTGAAAAGGTGAAAGTGGTTCACATAAGCTTAACTACCCTTTAGGGGCAATGTGGATACAGCACACTGTATACTAAGCCTTCGGTACACAAAGAGGCAGCATGGCCGGTACTGTACTCGACCACCTTCACTTCCCCAACATGTAAAGTTAGGTACCTATTTACAGCTGGATGGACCGGGAGTGTCCCAGGATCGAACCACTGACCTTTAGAACAGGAGCGCTGTATCCTGGTAACCCCTTGACCTAGTGACCCTATGACCTGGTGATACCATGACTTGGTGACCTCATGACCTGTTGACCCCATGACCTGTTAACCCCATGAACTGTTGACCCCATGACCTGGTGACCCCATGATCTGTTAACCCTATGACCTGTTGACCTCATGACCTGTTAACCCCATGAACTGTTGACCCCATGACCTGGTGACCCCATGAACTGTTAACCCTATGACCTGTTGACCCCATGACCTGGTGACCCCAGTTCTCAGCACCAATACTGTACTGTGCTCCACTCTGAGGAACTTTGCTTTTCTCTTTCACTGAACTCAACACAACTCTCAGCGGAACCGTTCAAGACAGTAATCTCAAACTCCACCGCCTGAGCCATTAATGGGAGCGTTGGGGAGACATTTAGTATAATTTTATGCCTCAATAACGTTGTAGGTGGAACATTTAGTGTAATTTTATGCCTCAGTTATTAACGTTGTGTGGAACATTTAGTGTAATTTTATGCCTCAGTTATTAACGTTGTGTGGAACATTTAGTGTAATTTTATGCCTCAGTTATTAACGTTGTGTGGAACATTTGGTATAATTTTATGCCTCAGTTATTAACATTGTAGGTGGAACATTTAATATATTTTTATGCCTCAATTAATAACGTTGCGGGGAGAAATATAACATAGTCTTCACTCTGCCTTCAACAACTTCACCAACATGTCTCAGGAAGTTCTTATGAAGCTAAACCTCAACTTGATGTCTTGACTTTTATTGGTAGTTGGTGGCTAGAAGCGCTGACAGTATTCGGGGGAAGGTCTTGTAGGACTCTCAGAAGCTGTCTTATTCAGAGAAGTCCTGTGGGGAAAAGGATCAAAGGAGAAAGGATTTTTATATGAATTACAAAAAAACGCAAAATGTTTGGGATTTTTGTTATTTATTATTTTATATTCTGGGAAGATATTGTTTGTATGAGAGGTACAAGACTTGACCAAACCTAACCTAACCATAACCTAACCTAACCATAACCTAACCTAACCATAACTTAACCATAACCTAAGCATAACCTAACCTAACCTGGATTATTGGGGTGAGTCAGTTCCTCCTTCCTTCCCTCACTCAAAACATTCCTACTTGTACTGCATGTTCCTCCCCTCCTTCACCACCATGACACTTTACCTTACCTGTTCTCCTCAACACTACGTCACCACCTTACCTGTTCTCCTCAACACTACGTCACCACCTTACCTGTTCTCCTCAACACTACGTCACCACCTTACCTGTTCTCCTCAACACTACGTCACCACCTTACCTGTTCTCCTCAACACTACGTCACCACCTTACCTGTTCTCCTCAACACTACGTCACCACCTTACCTGTTCTCCTCAACACTACGTCACCACCTTACCTGTTCTCTTCAACACTACGTCACCACCTTACCTGTTCTCCTCAACACTACGTCACCACCTTACCTGTTCTCCTTAATGTATGTTCGAACCACAAGATTTAAGGAAACGATTAAACTTGAAACATTTAAGTAAAACTAAAAACAGTTCCGGGCTTCAGTTTGTTCAGTTTAATATAATTTTTCACTCAGGGAATTTGCATATGTATGTACGAGTATGTATTTATGTATGTATTCATATATGTACCGAGTATATTCATATACATATATTCGAGTATGTGTGCGCGCGTGTGTGTGTG
>NW_024743709.1:1109954-1134954 GCF_018991925.1 Homarus americanus
TGAGAGGCAGTTTGGGTTCGCTAAGGGTCGACCTGCTGCTGAATCTGCCGCTGAATCTGCTGCTGATCTGATACTGACCTGTTGCTGACCTTTTGCTGATCTGCTACTGACCTGCTTCTGATCTGATACTGCTACTGACCTGCTGTTGACCTGTTACTGATCTGCTACTGACCTGCTTCTGATCTGATACTGATCTGCTATTGACCTGTTACTGATTTGCTGTTGATCTGCTACTGACCTGCTGTTGACCTGTTACTGTACTGACCTGCTGACCAATCACATACTATCAGTGGTAAACTCAATGGTTCAGTTCAGTGTGTCGAGAAATGTACAGTATAGTTGTTTTACCCACAAAAGGAAGTTATTACAGTACTTTCGGGCGTGTGAGGTGAAATTCAACCCCACAGGGAGTACTTTAATCGTGGTGTTAATGAGGTGATAATCCTAGTCGATCGATGCATCAAGATTACCCAATGGATCAGTAGAGAACAAAAGGTGGCGAAAAATTGTACCAGTAAAAAGTTGTGGGATAGTCTGTGTATTTTTTTTTTCTTTTCAGGTTTTTGTTGTTATGTGAGGTACTGTTTAGGTTTTTGTTATGAGTACCTGTCATTATTAGTTCGTCACATAACACTAGAAATACCTGTTGTTACTAGTACTTTACAGGTCACTAGAAATACCTGTTGTCACTAGTACTTAACAGCTCACTAGGAGGATCACCTGTTGTTACTAGTACTTCACAGCTCACTAGGAGGATCACCTGTTGTTACTAGTACTTCACAGCTCACTAGGAGGATCACCTGTTGTTACTAGTACTTCACAGCTCACTAGGAGGATCACCTGTTGTTACTAGTACTTCACAGCTCACTAGGAGGATCACCTGTTGTTACTAGTACTTCACAGCTCACTAGGAGGATCACCTGTTGTCACTAGTACCTCACAGCTCACTAGGAGGATCACCTGTTGTCACTAGTACCTCACAGCTCACTAGGAGGATCACCTGTTGTTACTAGTACTTCACAGCTCACTAGGAGGATCACCTGTTGTCACTAGTACTTCACAGCTCACTAGGAGGATCACCTGTTGTCACTAGTACCTCACAGCTCACTAGGAATACCAGCGTCTCAACCTCGACTTGGCCAACACAGGTGAGACTATATAAGATATTTGTCAGGTGTGAATGTATCATGCGGTGAGAGCCAATTTCACACTTTACCTGAGATGCACTCTACCCGGGACACACTCTACCTGAGACGCACTCTACCCGGGACACACTTTACCTGAGACGCACTCTACCCGGGACACACTCTACCTGAGACGCACTCTACCCGGGACACACTCTACCTGAGACGCACTCTACCCGGGACACACTCTACCTGAGACGCACTCTACCTGTGAAATTGGCTCTTACCTGGAGGGGAGAATGTTACCTCACACACATATAATACAATCTCACAGCTGCTACCCTCAGGTGTGGAGAGAGAGAGAGAGAGAGAGAGAGAGAGAGAGAGAGAGAGAGAGAGTTGTATTTTACTAACCCCGGGGATATTTTTGACTTTATACACGTGTTTTAAAGGTTTATGTTAGTAAATTCGTAAATGATTTCAGATATAGTGACTAATTTAAGACCGTGTTGACAAGATATAAAATTAGTGATGACAGAAAGCCAGAATTTTTAGGGGGTGAATTTTAGTGAATTTTAATGACAAGACACTGGAGATGGCTAACAGCATGAACACCATAACTACTACCATAACGACCACCATAACCACCACTACCATAACAACCAACCATCAGTCCACCACCACCACTACAGCGGCTCCCACCACCATCATCAGCTGGGGCCATTATATATGCAGCTGGTACACATTTACATAGAAGCAGTGGTCGTACACTACGCCTTACCACAGTCTGGATCTTTACTGTATATTTTGACCATTAAGGAACGGCCGCCTGCAGAGTCATAACGCCCCCCCCCTCTCTCTCCCTCTCTCCTTCTCTTCCCCTCCCTCCTTCCTCGCCTCCCTCAGTATCCTTCGTGGTCTTCTGCCTGATTTATATATATATATATATATATATATATATATATATATATATATATATATATATACTGTATATATTTCATCTGTTGTTTATTTAGAATGGGCTCTCTATTTCTAATGTATTCCAGTCCTGCCTTAGAGGGGCCGAAGAAGCTGGCACACACACACACACACACACACACACACACACACACACACACACACACACACACACACACACACACACACACACACCTACCTGAGGGGAACTGTCGGGTGAAAGTTTCCTCGACAAGTAAAATTCTACGGGCTCCACCATCCTCATTTCACTTAACATTCCTGTCTAGCAGTTGAGCCCATCTCCCGCCCGATCAGGTACCCAGCTGCTGTCATTACCCTCCTGTGCTTTATGGCGAACTGTTATGTGAATGGCGTACTGTATTAATAACACTACCAGCATACCACCAGTTACACCGTATTAATAACAGTACCAGCATACCACCAGTTACACTGTATTAATAACACTACCAGCATACCACCAGTTACACCGTATTAATAACAGTACCGCGGCTACCACCAGTTGGCACCGTATTAATAACAGTACCAGCATACCACCAGTTAAGCACTGTATTACTTAACACTACCAGCATACCACCAGTTACATCAGCTAATAGTTGTACCAGCCACTAGTTGGCTAACCGTATTAATAACAGTACCAGCATACCAATTAGTTACAATTGCATAATAATAAGTACCAGCATGGGCTCACCAGTTGCTAATTGCATAACAGTACCAGCATACCACCAGTTACACCGTATTAATAATACCAGCATACCACCAGTTACACCGTATAATAACAGTACCAGCATACCAATTGAAGTTACACCGCATTAATAACAGTACCAGCATACCACCAGTTACACCGTATTAATAACAGTACCAGCATACCACCAGTTACACTGTATTAATAACAGTACCAGCATACCACCAGTTACACCGTATTAATAACACTACCAACATACCACCAGTTACACCGTATTAATAACAGTACCAGCATACCACCAGTTACACCGTATTAATAACAGTACCAGCATACCACCAGTTACACTGTATTAATAACAGTACCAGCATACCACCAGTTACACCGTATTAATAACAGTACCAGCATACCACCAGTTACACTGTATTAATAACACTACCAGCATACCACCAGTTACACCGTATTAATAACACTACCAGCATACCACCAGTTACACCGTATTAATAACAGTACCAGCATACCACCAGTTACACCGTATTAATAACACTACCAGCATACCACCAGTTACACCGTATTAATAACACTACCAGCATACCACCAGTTACACCGTATTAATAACAGTACCAGCATACCACTAGTTAATAATAAAATCATACCACCGTTACACCGCATTAATAACAGTACCAGCATACCACCAGTTGCCAATGTTAATAACAGCACCAGCATACCACCAGTTGCTGACTCGTATTAATAACAGTACCAGCATACCACCTCAGTTACACCGTATTAATAACAGTACCAGCATACCAATTAGTTACACCGTATTAATAACACCACCAGCATACCACCAGTTACACCGTATTAATACCAGTACGCATACCACCAGTTACAATCGTATTAATAACACTGCTCAGCATACCACCAGTTACACCGTATTAATAACAGTACCAGCATACCACCAGTCATAATCGTATTAATAATAAGTGTTCAGCGCCAACACTAGCTTAATCGTATTAATAATGTTCAGCATACCAATTGTCATAACTGCATATCAATGCACCAGCATACCACCAGTTGCCAACTGCATTAATAACACTACCAGCATACCACCAGTTACACCGTATTAATAACAGTACCAGCATACCACCAGTTACACTGTATTAATAACACTACCAGCATACCACCAGTTACACCGTATTAATAACAGTACCAGCATACCACCAGTTACACTGTATTAATAACAGTACCAGCATACCACCAGTTACACTGTATTAATAACACTACCAGCATACCACCAGTTACACCGTATTAATAACAGTACCAGCATACCACCAGTTACACCGTATTAATAACAGTACCAGCATACCACCAGTTACACTGTATTAATAACAGTACCAGCATACCACCAGTTACACCGTATTAATAATAACAGTACCAGCATACCACCAGTTACACCGTATTAATAACACTACCAGCATACCACCAGTTACACCGTATTAATAACAGTACCAGCATACCACCAGTTACACTGTATTAATAACAGTACCAGCATACCACCAGTTACACCGTATTAATAACAGTACCAGCATACCCCCGGGTTAACTCAGTCTTTGCCACAATATCAAACACATGCATCAGTTAATTAAAAAAATTCACATAAAAGAGTACATTAATAATTTCCAGACTCTAACTATTAATTTACAAACAGTGTGTAATAAAAAAACTCATAGGCAATATTTGAACAATTCATTATCAACAAATTAATATGTAATTCATGATACAGCAATACCTTCATCTGTGTTGGACGTTAATACGGTAAAAAATATATACTCGTACACGGGCCTGACGAGAGCTGATTGGATCTCACGTACTGTACCTTCCGTAACATGAGCAGGTACATAGTGTCACTACTAATGAGGTTGAGGTTAATTGAGGTTAGGTTATTATAGTTTAAATTATGACGGATAAGAACCAATTAGAGTTGGACATACCCGCATACCTGTGGATTCTGCCTGAAGCGGAGGGGGATAGAATTACAATTAACTAAGCTATTAGCCTCGTGAATGAGCTCTCAAAGTCAATCCGGCGTCACAGAATCAGGCTTATTACCCAACTCCTCTAGGGTAAAGCCACTCACAACACGGGCTCACAGGGTTTCATAATACAGTACTGACGCCTCTGTATATATCCGGGTACCGTAAACCCATACATTGTTCCTACCTCTGCTGATACAGTCTCTTCACTATAATAAAGTTTGGTTCAAGTCCGTGTTTCCTCTGTGTAATTGGTGGGTTCGTTCCTCATAAGTATAAGTTAAAATTTGGTCTCTAAAGATAAGGTTCAGTTTGTGTTGGTGTTTCATCTGTTTGTTAAGTGACTCGCCTCTTGTACCAACCATTACCCAGCATGTAGGTCATTCATTAACCAAGTTTTATTGTTTAAAAAATTTCAAAATTCTTCTTCCATGATATATATATATTTTTTTTTATTTTTCTATAATAATTCACCTTTCAAATATATTTCCCAACTCAGTGACTTACTATACAAGAGAACAGAAAGGTTCACAACTTCAGGAGGAGGCCACTACCTTTAATCTCCATCTGTCGAAATGTTCGTTTGTTTGTAATTAAAACCTGACTTCTTTTTTGTCCCCCAAGAGATGTAAATGATTCCTATAGACATTTACAGTCGACAAGATTAAAGTGACAGAGTTAATATGTCCATCCCGGGGTCTCTGTTTGTGCTTCAATTATTTTTTTTTTTCCCTTTTGACTTCCAGCTCTCGGTAGTCTTCCACACACTGAGTCCTTACACCCGACGCTCACCCCGTGGTCCAAGTTACACCCGCCATTGAGTGAGAAAGACAATGGGGTAAAATTTTGCTCAAGATTTATAGAATGATCAGTAACGCGATAACGAAAGTGAAGGAGATAGAGGAAAATATAGAGGTAGTGAACTATATACAACGGTGACCAGAGATAGAACACACACACACACACACACACACACACACACACACACACACACACACACACACACACACACAGGAGGAGGAGGAGAAGGAAGATATTTACGGAAGATTCAAGACATACAATAAAGAGGAGGAGATGAATGTAAAGAGAGGAAGAAGAAAGACAGTTAAGGAGACTGGGAGTGAGGCAGCGGAGAATAACGATGGCTAGGAAGAAGAAACACAGATAACAGAGAGAGAGAGAGAGAGAGGTGAGGCAACACTCGAATAAATCTGACCTGACTTAACCTTACCTTACCTTACCTTACCTCACCTCACCTCACCTCACCTCACCTCACCTCAACTCACCTCAACTCACCTCACCTCAACTCACCTCACCTCAACTCACCTCACCTCACCTTAACTCCACTCCCTCACCCTCACCTCAACCTTCCTCACCCCACCACCCTCACCTCACCCACCCACCTCACCTCACCACCCCACCCCTGACCTCACACCTCACCCCACCTCAACCTCACCTCAACCTCACCTCAACTCACCTCACCTCACCTCACCTCACCTCACCTCACCACCTCACCCAACCTTACCCACCTCACCTCACCTCACCTCACCTCACCTCGCCTCTTCGCTTCCTTCCACTCACCTCACCCCAACTCACCTCACCACCTCACCTCACCTCACCACCTTACTCCATCTCACCTCACCTCACCTCACCCCACCTCACCCACCTTACCTACCTTACCCACCACACCCACCACCTTACTCCACCCCACCTAACCTAACCTTACCTTACCTTACCTTACCTTACCTTACCTTACCTTACCTTACCTTACCTTACCTTACCTTACCTTACCTTACCTTACCTTACCTTACCTCCTCTTCCATGTGTACCATAAACCCCGATAGATCAATGGTGGTGTTAATCTCAACCTGGTAACACTGACGATATTGTTCCCGGCTGGTGGTAATGGTGATTTGTTCCTCCCTCCCCTGAGAGAGAGGGAGAGAGGGGGGGGGGTGGAGGAAGAGAGAGTGAAGGAGAAAAGGGTGAAGGAGAGATAAAGGGAGACGGGGGGAGAGACAGAGAAGAAAGGAGAGGGGAGGAGAGAGAGAGAAGGAAGCAGGAAGGAGATAAAGATGTTTAGATGAATGGATGGACAGGCAGACAAACAGACAGAGAGAGAGAGACAGATAATAGAGGCAAATTTATAGATAGACAGGCAGATAGAGAGCAAGAGACAGAGAGAGAGACAGAGAGAGAGAGATGCAGCCCTTCCCAGTGGTGTAATAATTCCGGGTTGAGTTATCTATCTTCTCACGGTGAGGTGAGTGACTCAACCAACACCTGAGTGACGTGTGGAGTGACGTCATAATCTATCACCGGTGAGACAGACTATATACCTGACTTACCATGTGACGTAATCAGTGAGTCAGTAACGGTATAGTTCAGTAGTGTGTGACGTAATCAGTGAGTCAGTAACGGTATAGTTCAGCAGTGTGTGACGTAATCAGTGAGTCAGTAACGGTATAGTTCAGCAGTGTGTGACGTAATCAGTGAGTCAGTAACGGTATAGTTCAGCAGTGTGTGACGTAATCAGTGAGTCAGTAACGGTATAGTTCAGGAGTGTGATAACATCGGTGTGTTGATTGTATAGTTGTATGGAAGGAATCTGCTTGTGTAGGTATGGGTACATGTAATCAGTAGTACAGTACATCACGAGAAGGAAGGATCTGTAGTACAGTACAGTTTACAGCTCTGAGAGAGGCATCACCCAGTTGTTGTAGCTCAGGTACAGACAAGTTTATTTTATGCCTTTGTTGTTTGTGAAAACCAAATAAATTGTAAAATTGTTCGCCATAAAAAGATTTATTCTTTTTAGTTTAAATTAATTATTTTCCAGTTCTCGCTTTTATGTGCCATCAGCGACTAGTCTAAACACTCCATGAATAGTGTAAAGGTCCAATTGACTCTGTAAAGGATACCTGTTATGTTGATATCCTGTACCTTGTTATGGTAGATACCAGGATGATATGTGGCACCTGAGGTGACTGAGGGGAGTGTACAGTGCCAGGTGCTTCCTCAGGGAGGGTGGTCCTGTGGGATATACGAGTATGTCACACTAATTAACCTATAAAAAGCAACTGACCTTTTCTTACGAACAAATAAAACTCTTTGCTTTTATCTTACATCTTTATGGAAATCAGTTCGTAAATTTTGCTGTTTCATTTAAGTCCTTTGATGTTTTAACACAATATCTGTTTTACATATTATGAGAAATTCATTATTTTTTTCATTCACATGAAGGTGTTGACATACAAGAGTATCGTTTCCAAATGTGGGGAGAAAGTGCTGTGACAAGATAACAGCTGGTGGTCGTGAAGAAGGTGAACAAGGCAGAAAGTTGGACACTGTAGTTTTGGAGTCGTGCAGAAGAGCGTCACCACCATCACCTTCACCATCACCTTCACCACCATCACCACCACCACCTTCACCATCACCTTCACCATCACCACCACCACCTTCACCATCACCCCACCACCATCACCACCACCACCTTCACCATCACCTTCACCTCACCATCACCACCACCACCCACACCACCACACACCAACCACCACCACCTTCACCCACCACCTTCACCATCACCTTCACCACCATCACCACCACCACCACCACCACCTCACCACCACCTTCACCATCACCTTCTTCACCATCACCTTCACCACCATCACCACCACCACCATCACAACCACCACATCACCACTAACCATCACCACCACCATCACCACCACCACACCACCACCACCTTCACCATCACTCACCATCACTCACCACCATCACCACCACCACCACCACCACCCAACACTGCCGGAAAAAAAACACAAAAACACGCACCAAAACAATATCCATCGCATACCAATTCATTTATACACTGGAGGGAATTAGTATTATTTTATATTTGACCACAATAACGACGGTCATGTGGTAGAGCGATACGTTGATAACTTATATTTAATTTCACAAGTTATTATCGGGAAATAAAGACCTTTGGTGGACCGTCGACATTAATTGAGTGAGTGGTGACAACTGTTTACTGGCTTAAGGAAAGATAGAGATGTGAGGGAAGAATCTAGACGTGGAAAAACTCTTGATAATGGATGGAATTGGCAACAGTGGAGGATACAGTCGTTAAGAATAATGAACAGTTACATAAACATCATAAATACAACACAACCCGGGGATACAACCACAGTTTAAAAATCTAAATAAACTTACTGGAAATCATTTAAATAACATAGTGATTTTATTTTAGTATTTTTTTTTCCGTGATAAAATTTAAAACAATTACAGAGTAGCTGGTGGTGGACAAAGCTTGGTCAGCCTCACATTGTGGCTCGCTGTTATGTTATCATTATATAAAACTTATGTGGCTATTTGTATGTAAATGTCTCCTGGACCTTGGACGTATTAGTTAAGGCTTTTGGAAATTGAATTCTCTCAACTTTCATGAGTTTGTGTATACAGAGGAGGATCTAGTGTGTTGAGGATGGGAGGGGGAAACTGCTCCTTAAATAAATAGGGAAAATTTTGTGAGGACCTATTGTAGTAGTGTGGCGGCCATATGTATAAAGTGCTTACCTATTGTAGTAGTGTGGCGGCCATATGCATACAGTGCTTACCTATTGTAGTACTGTAGTGTGATGTTCGAGTGTGCTACAGAAGTCATGGCTATGGGACCTATTTTCACTATAAGCCGTTGATAGTGAAATAGTTAACCATTGACGTTTCACACACATCTTGCCTCACCTTTAATTATCTTACTGTCATTTTTAGACGTCACAGAAACAAGTACATAAATGATCAAGTCTAAAATGTTAGTTATTCTTGGAAAATTTTCGTGAGATGGAGCACTTACGGTACAAGGGAGAAATTTCTACATAATTTTCAAAGGTTTTTAGCATTCACATTCTGACTGTCACTTAAAAATTTGGATTCTGTGTGTGTGTGTGTGTGTGTGTGTGTGTGTGTGTGTGTGTGTGTGTGTGTGTGTGTGTGTGTGTGTGTGTGTGTGTGTGTGCGCGTTAATGTGTTTCCTACTTTTCCCTAAGTGTTCACCAAATTAGGGTTGTTAAGTGCCTAATCACCTGTCTATTTTGGTCTTCTAGTATTCCTTAAACATCAACTACACAGTAATCAATTCACTATGTCACTTTCACATTTTTTTTTACAATTACTTCCCCAAAAAATCGCTTTATTAATTTGATTATTTATTTTACTCAATATTTAATTATTCTCTTTTATCTTCTAATTTATTTATATATTTGGTGATTAAGACCCGAGGTAATTTTTGTTCTTAATGACCCTTAGTAATTATAATGATAGCATCCACTTGACGTTAATGAACCACCTTATTAAAAATTTTGTTAATGTTAAAATTATCCAGTTCGATTTTAACATGTAAACACTTCACTTGTTTGTAATGTCAAAATTTTAAGAATTTGACAAATAAACAGTTATATTTTTCACAGTTTCGTTGTCAGATTCGTCCAGTTAAACAGTTATTTCACGGTTCGTTGTCAGAATCGTCACACGCTATTTTCTGTGAATGTTTTTTTTTTATTTTGTTCAATTGACTGTCAAAAAATGGATAGTTCTTTCATGAATAATTTTTGGCTTGATATACAGTATACACTTCAATCATGACGGACTTGAAATATGCGACAGTCACTTAATAAAAAAAGACACTTCAAATTAAATTGTACTTTTGTGTTTTCATATATCAATGTATTTATTTTACGCTACAATACCTACACGGGATATAAACGTACAGAAACATATGTGGATACTTTCACCTTCGTAATATACTCGTGCAGTCACTTGTGTACAGTCATATATGAATAAACACACACACACACACACGTACAGAATTTAGAAGAAGAAGAAAAAATGTTAATAAAGGAGGAAGCAGGATCCCCAATTAGGTTTTATTGAACTAAAAAAAAATGAATCCCAGCTCCCCGCGTCGAACCATCACACAGGGTCGCGCCAAATGTGATTTGTAAAGGGAATTCAATTGACCTATGTGGAAAAATGGAAATTGTTGGCTGAGGCAGAGAGGTATTGGAGGTACGGACCCGCAGAGAGAGAGAGAGGGGTAGGAGGGGAGAGAGGGGGGTAGGGAGTGGGGAGAGTGGCAGGAGTGGGGGAGAGGTAGGAGTGGGGAGGTGGAAGGCGGGGAGAGGGTACAAAGGACAAATCAGGAATTTCCAAACAGAGAGAGAAAGAGAGAGGGAGGGGGGAGAAGGGGAGGGGGAGAAGGAGGGAGGAGGAGGAGGGCATAGCGACAAGATCAGGGAATTTCCAAATGGTGGAAAAACAAATTGACTCCAGGAAAAGCCAACCAGGTATAGGCAGGATTTTTTTTTTTAAAGAAATGTGGTGCTGGGAACTCCCCCCCCCCACCTCCCTGCCCCCCATGTAGAAGGTATACCATCTCTCATGTCTTAATTATTTACCTTGTTCCCGTCTATTGAGTTTATGTCTGTGTCCCTTATACGTATCAACCAGGAGAAGTTGATATAAAAGAAGGTTGAGAAAATATCAGATTGTGGCTGATTTTAAGTTGGCATTATTT
The DNA here is from genome assembly GCF_018991925.1 of Homarus americanus. NCBI lineage: Eukaryota > Metazoa > Arthropoda > Malacostraca > Decapoda > Nephropidae > Homarus > Homarus americanus. Next base: position 1,121,343 of record NW_024743709.1, read on the forward strand.
TGTTCATTCATTATAATATTACGGAATATCATTAATTATTCGTTGTCAGTAGTTATCGTTGTCAGTTGTTATCGTTATCAGTTGTTATCGTTGTCAGTAGTTATCGTTGTCAGTTATCGTCAGTAGTTATCGTTGTCAGTTATCGTTCTCAGTAGTTATCGTTGTCAATTATCGTTCTCAGTAGTTATCGTTCTCAGTAGTCATCGTTCTCAGTAGTCATCGTTCTCAGTAGTCATCGTTCTCAGTAGTTATCGCTGTCAGTAGCACGTTGCTGGGTTATCGTTGCCGTAGTTATCGTTGTCAGTAGTTATTGTTGTCAGTAGTTATCGTTGTCAGTTATCGTTGTCAGTAGTTATCGTTGTCAGTTATCGTTGTCAGTAGTTATCGTTATCAGTTGTTATCGTTGTCAGTAGTCATCGTTCTCAGTAGTCATCGTTCTCAGTAGTCATCGTTCTCAGTAGTCATCGTTCTCACTATCCCATCTGTCGTCTGAGAAATCTACCTCATTATGATCTGATCTTTTTAAATGGGGTAAAATATATATGGTCAGATTATAACATTTCTTGAGTATAAATACTACTGTACCACCATCAAGAACCTAACCTAACCTAACCAAACCTAACCTAACCTAACCTAACCTAACCTAACCTAACCTAACCTCTCTCTCTCTCAGTTTCCTCACACTTCTTTAGTCCTCAGGAAAATGGACGACTCTCTCTCTCTCTCTCTCTAGTTCTCAGTAAAGTGGACGAGGTTCTGCCGAGAATGAGAAACATCTGTCTCACTCATAATTACCTTTACACAGCACTTTCCTAACCACGGTAAACTCTCAGACTCTTATTCTGGCTCTATCTAAACCTTTCTCGGCTCTGTTATCTACTGTATTTGCCTCTAATTATTCCTGTTGTAGGTGACGGTAGGGTGTGGACAGATAAAGCCACAGAATGACGTTGACAGAAAAGCTACAAAAATGACGTTACTGGTGAAAAGCTACAGAATGACGTTGACAGAAAAGCTACAGAATGACGTTGGACAGAAAAGCTACAGTGAATGACGTTGACAGAAGTGCTACTGAATGACTTGGACAGATATAACGAATAACGTTGACAGAAAAAGCTACAGAATGACGTTGACAGAAAAGCTACAGAATGACGTTGACAGAAAAGCTACAGAATGACGTTGGCAGAAAAAGCTACAGAATGACGTTGGCAGAAAAAGCTACAAAATGACATAGACAGAAAAAGCTACAAAATGACATAGACAGATAAAGCTACAAACCCGCCCAGCCTCATAACACCTGACCTAATATAATATGGTCTTAAACCGACGAAGAACAATGTACAGTATAAGTAATAAAGTATACAAGTAAGGTCCCGTATATAAGTAAGAATATAAGTAAATATAGTTTGTAAGTAACACTGTATACGGCCCACTTTCTCATTACTTTGATTTTTTTTGTTTTTTTTAGACTTCTCAGATAATATAGAGTATAATAAAGACACTTAACCTAACCTAACCTAACCTAACCTAACCTACAGTAAAAGGAAAGAATTTAACATGGGAATTTTTTTTAAGAGAGAGAGAGAGAGAGAGAGAGAGAGAGAGAGAAAGAGAGAGAAAATCGAGACTTGTGAGTTGGTGCTGGCAATTGTTACGTGATAAAGAGTCGAACTAATACGTGGAACTGTGCCAAATGATTCTGGTGAAAGATCAAAGACAGTTCTAAGAGGCTCCAAGAAGCTGTGAGAGAAATTCTGCTCCTGCCGGTAGGTGAAAAGCGAGAAGGAATCGTGTGATGCTTAGTAAGGCTTGGAGGACGAATTTCTTGGTGGAATTACTACTGCTGAAGGCGGGCAGCTGTGGTATCTGCCTCTCTCTCTGATGGTCGTAGTTGGGTAATGTTGAGGAGTTAAGTAAGAGCTTGTTGGTAGTTCCCGTAAGATCATTATTACGGGCGTTAGTGTCATTTACTCGTATTAAGATAGATAGACAGAGAGGCAGACAGACAGAGAAACCCACATGGCTAATCACTCACACACACACACACACACACACACACAGAAATTGCTATTCACCTGTCACTTTCAGTCTTAACTCAGGTGATGTGTTGGCGGGGGTGTGACGTTTTGATGATTATCTTCTTCAGTAATCTTCTTGAAAACTGTTTTTTTTTTATATAAAGTTCGTGGAAACCGACACGTGAAAGAATCTCAAGAAGGTGTATGTATGTATGTATTATGTATGTATCACGATTTGTAGATTTGTATACAGTGTTGGGGGTCACCTCTGGTCCAGCTCTCAACCCCCCCCCCACCCCTCAACCCCTTAAAAAAAAAATCAGACGTGTATATGATTTCAGACTTTAATATTATAATGAAAACAAAGACTGAAAACAAAAACAAATTACAAACAAAAATAAACAAAATCAGCTAAAAAAAAAAAGACCCCGTCTGCCACAGCACACATTTACCTGCAGAGATAAGTGAGGTAATTCTACTCAGTGCATCACCGCCAACTGAGGTAATTCTACTCAGTGCATCACCGCCAACTGACCAACATTCAGTGGCAAAGGTTAAATGAACTCAGCCATTTGATCCTTCGTTTCCACGCTTTATGGGAAGAGTTCCACTGATTTACGTGACACGGAAAATTCCTCTACGAGTGATTTATACGAGTTTACGTGAACCTGTTTTGATAAGAGACTGATGATGATGATGATGATGATGATGATGATGATGATAACGACAATAATGGTAACAATAGAAATAATGAAATACTAAAGGTGACGACGTCCTTCCCTCCACACACACACACACACACACACACACACTACATGTCATCCATACTAGCGACATCCCAATAACACCAAGCATTAAAATATGACTCCAGATTCACCAAGGTTCGTAAGGAAAACAGAACACATCCTAACCTAACCTAACCTCAGAATTATTTAAACACCATTTGGTTTATCAACTTTACTGCCCGGGTTCAATTGAGAAAGTTGGAAGCGTTTTCACATCTCCAAGTCAGAGGTAAATATTTTTTGTTTGTTTCATATGTACGAGTCTATTTGAGGGAGCATCCTTGTGTCGCAGATTGAGTCAGTCACTTGAACATGGTGTTACATTTTCCATTTACGGAGTGATAGCATCTTACCTACCCCAGTCAACATGTGCCAAGGTGTGTGTGTGTGTGTGTGTGTGTGTGTGTGTGTGTGTGTGTGTGTGTGTGTGTGTGTGTGTGTGTGTGTGTGTGTGTGTGTGTGTGTGTGTAGTGTGCGTGTGTGTGAGCGTTCCATACCTCGTAAAGGTATCGTTTATCTCACCTACCTGATATAGATTATAATCACCTGCCATTTTTAACAGGTATATAATTAACTCTGGCTACCCTCCTCTCCAGAGATCATTATCGTCACCTCTTTTCTTTAATTATCCCTTTTTACCTCTCCTCTTCCTCTCCTCTCCCTCTCCTCTTCATCACCCAGCGTCTTGTTCGCCCTATTATCAAAGATCAAGATAAATTATGGTGTCATGATGATATTGAGGTAGGTGATGGTGAGAAGTGACCTCCCTTGTGCTTGACTCACTATGGTGCTATAAACTTACGCGATCACCTTATACAGTACATCACAGCTCAGATCATTCAAGCACTTCTACAGGCTGCTGGGGCATCTCTCTAACTAGGAATTTCTTGTAATTGCCTCAACCTTTAGCTGACTTAACCGAACAAAGGTTAGGTTAAGTTAATTTAGGTGAGGTGACTATTGCAACGATTACGACAACAACAAATAAACACGTAATATTATTCAAAACACACACACACACACACACACACACACACACACACAGAGCTTGAATCTGAACTAATGTAATTATTATCTGGAGAATTATTACTCGCTTGATATTAATGATGGAGGGATGCGTGTGTAGGAGAGAGAGAGAGAGAGAGAGAGAGAGAGAGAGAGAGAGAGAGAGAGAGAGAGAGAGAGAAACTTTACTTATAATCTACGCTTATTGAGTATTGATCACTTACAACCTGCAAGACATGTCAGTAAAGAACCCAGTACTTGTTTTGTTGTGACCTGTAGTGGTGATGGAAGAGGTTAAAGTACCAGTGAGGCCAATAGTTTTGACGGCCTCTTGTAGGGGGAGATACCTGTACAACCCCAAGAGGACTTAGTCATTATCCTCAGTTGTTAATTTAAGTATTCATTAACCGTAAGTAAACTCAAAGGTACCCGGGGCGCGAACCAACAGCCCCTGAGACTAGATACGAGCGTTGTATCAACTCGGCAGCTGCATCCCTTCGCGTACACACACATCAATGTTTTTCCTTTGCGTTATCTTTATGATGGAAAGTTTTATACTGTTAGGTAACGAGAGTGTGTGAGAGATTGTTATGTAGTGTTTTATGTGAGGAGTGTGTGGGGTGTGTGGAGTGTGTGGGGTGTGTGGAGTGTGTGGGGTGTGTGGAGTGTGTGAGGTGTGTGGGGTGTGTAAGGTGTGTGGGGTGTGTGAGGTGTGTGAGGTGTGTGTGGAGTGTGTGGAGTGTATGAGTCAGTGTCGTGGTGTAGTGTGGTGGTTGCGTCACATTATGGGTACAGTATACGAACACAAGAGACTATCATTGTGTATTCTTAAAACTGATTGTTGTTAATATGGCTTCATCTAACTTCTACTCTTCAACTTCCCTCTGGTTATTCATTTTTGTTATTTTATTTTAATCATTTGTTTCGTGAACATGAATACATTACTAGTGGTTCGTCAGTGTTAAGTTATTCTCCATCTCTCACATCTCTCGCATACTACACCCCACTAGGACACACATCTCTCTCATGCTCTTACAATGGTCGACAAGGACCCGGCACAGAATCCCTACTCGAGGCAGTCAATAAAGCTTCCGGCATCATCACCAAACTCTTCCTCCGGTTCGTCATATTTATGTTTCCTTACAGCTGCTGTCGGGATAACGTCTTGCATTCTAAACCGCTGCCTCGTGTCTCACCAGCCTTCCAATATTCTCACTGGAAACACATTTTTCTCACGGGGAAATTGCAGTTTTAACAAGAATTGCATTTTTGTTTTGCTACGGTATGCCGACTTTTCCCCAGTGACGGAAACTGGAATTTTCCCACGGTAACTGAAATTTTCCCACGGTAACTAGAATGTTCTCACGGTAACTGAAATTTCCCCGTGGCAACAAAAAATTATAATGAATAACTGTTTTTTTCCTCAATAAGAATATTTGTTTTTCTCACCTTAACTGCAGATGTGAATTCGAAAGTTTTCTCAATAAATATGAAATGATTTGATAATACTGAGGCACCATCGGAGAACTTTAGATCAAACAAACAATTTCCTTGTAGTTAAAGGAAAAGAAGAATGATCCTTTACCATATACCATTAAACACTGAACAGAATGTGAGTGGTAATGCCCCAGTAGTGTTGGTAACCACTCGTATACATAGAGCAGGAGTTTATAGGCAGAATCTCCTCACACATTATTCTCCTTGTATCCCCTCACTTAACATCGTCAACAACAACACTAACACTCGCTAAGACTGCCTGGGGTGTTATGCCTCAAGGTTCAGTTCATTCTTAAGTAAATACAAACTTATGATATTCGTAGCAGGAAAATGATAAAATGGTCAACAGACAGACAGACACACGCGGTATAACAGAAGTCTACATCATAACCTGGAACTTATTGTTATTTAATGTATTTCGCTACTTTAAAGAGATGCGGTGGTTCAGTGGATACAGCACTCGCCTCTTGTCCTAAAGGTAACTGGTTTGAACCCAAGGGACCCCCAGTTCACTCAGTTAACAATGTGAAATCGGTAGAGAACAGTCCCGACCGCGGTGCCTCCTTGTACATCATCAAAACCTTGGTATTTATTATGCTTTATCTGCACTGTGCTTATCTTGCCGTCACCACTTTGAGAGGTTTCAACAGCCGGATCCTTATGGGCCATTTGCTAAGTTTTAGTTTCCACAGTAGACAACAACTTTTAAGGTTAATGAAATATATTCCATCTATTGTGGGAGAGAGAATCAGGTAAAGGTTGATGGGTGTACAGGTCTTCTATATGGTAACACGTGTCAACCATTCCCTGTGTGTGTGTGTGTGTGTGTGTGTGTGTGTGTGTGTGTGTCTATCCAGCAGGGAGGAGAGAAACTTTGATTACCTTGTGTCGTGATCACTGAGACACGACGACCTCAAAGTTGTTTCCTTCCAATGTTGAACGCGAGGGGTCTTGGATGTTGAACGTGAGGGATCTGGGTTGTTGAACGTGAGGGGTCTTGGTTGTTGAACGTGAGGGGTCTTGGTTGTTGAACGTGAGGGGTCTTGGATGCTGAACGTGAGGGGTCTTGGTTGTTGAACGTGAGGGGTCTTGGTTGTTGAACGTGAGGGGTCTGGGATGTTGAACGGGAGGGGTCTGGGTTGTTGTTGAACAGTCTGAGGGTCTGGGATGTTGAACGTGGGGTCTTGGTTGTTGAACGTGAGGGTCTTGGTTGTTGAACGTGGGGGTCTTGGTTGTTGAACGTGAGGGTCTTGGTTGTTGAACGTAGGGGTCTTGGTTGTTGAACGTGAGGGTCTTGAACGTGAGATGCTGAACGTGAGGGGTCTTGGTTGTTGAACGTGAGGGGTCTTGGTTGTTGAACGAGGGTCTTGATTTGTTGAACGTGAGGGGTCTTGGTTGTTGAACGTGAGGGGTCTTGGTTGTTGAACGTGAGGGTCTTGGATGCTGAACGTGAGGGGTCTTGGATGCTGAACGTGAGGGGTCTTGGTTGTTGAACGTGAGGGTCTTGGGAAGGTCTTGGATGTTGTTGACCATGAGGGTGTGGTGTGGGAGGGAAGTTGGTGGAGGTGGTCACTTTAGAGTCCACCAGCATGATCACTCCCGCACCCAAGGATCATCACGTCCAACTTTTTACCTCAAATGAAGAGTCTCGTATCCTCCTCCTCCTCTTCATCCTCCTCCTCCTCCTCTTCATCCTCCTCCTCTTCATCCTCCTCCTCCTCCTTCTCTTCCTCCGGGGCGAATGTTTGACGCCGCGGGGCAATACTTAGCAAACTGTCTAGCCTTGACCCGGTGGATAGAGAGAGAGAGAGAGAGAGAGAGAGAGAGAGAGAGAGAGAGAGACATAAACAAATGGGGTGTATAATACGTGACACAGGAGGCAGAGTGACGGCTGGCAGACCTCTCGGCGTGAGGGTTGATGAACCAGTGAGGAGCGAGGAATATTGGTCCCCAGCACTCAACCATGTGAGGCTGTCAAAGGCTGGAGGAAGACTGATGGAGGAGTAGTAGGAGTAGGAGGAGGAATAGGAAGAGGAGAAGGGAGAAAGTAAGAAAGAGGAGCCAAGAAAATGAGCCGTGAAAGCCCTTATTGCGTGGTGTTGCTAAAATATTTTTCTGGGAGGTAAGACTATTATGGTGGAGTAAGCTGGCATGGATTGGCTCAGGCACTCTCCTCCTGGCCGCAAAGTGTGTGAGTGGGGGAGAGGGGGCGGTAATACGAAGTGGGGGAGAGGGGTGGTAATGATGGGAAATACGAAGTGGGGGAGAGGGCGGTAATACGAAGTGGGAGAGGGCGTAATGCGAAGGGGGGAGAGGGCAGTACGAAGTGGGGGAGAGGGGGCGGTAATACGAAGTGGGGGAGAGAGAGAGAGAGAGAGAGAGATAATTAAGGGGAATAAGGCAGAGAGTTGGTACATATACGATGGTAATTGAAAGATGACAAAAAGAAAATTTATATCAATTTAAATTTTCATTCTATAGAGTTATTATCCACATTTTTCCAGGTTAGTTCCTTTACATCAGTGTTAAATTATATTCGGAAATAAAAATAATAATATCCTGATTTTTTTTAAGGGGTTTAGGATCAAGAACAGTTAACAGACTGACACCATCCACCGTTCTCACAGGATGTTCCCAGACCATAAGAACACCCTAACATCACCATCTGTTCTGACACCATCCATCCTTATAATATACCACTGCTGTTTGTTCGATGTCTATCCGTCTATCCCCTTCCTATCCAGTACCTCCCTCACCCTATCCTTCTACCACCACCACCACCACCACCTCTCTCTCTCTCTCTCTCTCTCTCTCTCTCTCTCTCTCTCTCTCTCTCTCTCTCTCTCTCTCTCTCTCTCTCTCTCTGTCTCTCTCTCTCTGTCTCTCTCTCTCTCTCTCTCTCTCTCTCTCTCTCTCTCTCTCTCTCTCTCTCTCTCTCTCTTTCTCATCAATATCGTTTTTCTTTATTATTGTATTATTGTGTGTGTGTATTGTATTATTATTATTATTATTATTATTACAGCTGAAGGTAGAAGGTAGGATCTTACAGTCACACCAAGACGACATTGATTTAGTAAAGGTGGTCCAGGGTTAAGAGTGAGGCAGGTGTGTGTGTGTGTGTGTGTGTGTGTGTGGTATTGTGTGTGTGTGTGTGTGTGTAGAAACTCTCCTCTATATTTATGGCTCCATTACCAAGGGATTCTCAGCCATTCTTAACGGCTCTTGTGAGAATTTAGAGGTTTTGCATTAATCTTTTACAGGCTCTTGAAGTTTCCCGTGTTTTGTTTTTCATTTTTCGTTGTTTATGTGTGTGTGTGTGTGTGTGTGTGTGTGTGTGTGTGTGTGTGTGTGTGTGTGTGTGTGAATTAAATACATCACATCTTTCTTCACATTAATCTTTAGAGTGAAATGTATCTAATAATCCTGGTGTACGATTTGCTCTCTCTCTCTCTCTCTCTCTCTCTCTCTCTCTCTCTCTCTCTCTCTCTCTCTCTCTCTCTCTCTCTCTCTCTCTCTCTCTCTCTCTCTCTCTCTCTCTCTCTCTCTCTCTCTCTCTCTCTCTCTCTCTCTCTGCCACCGCCCGCCGTATGTGGTGAGCTGTGACACACTCTGAGTAATATGAACTGTAAGCTTCACTGATATTCCTCCAGCTGAAGGCCCTCCAATATTCAAGTCAACATCAAGGAAACTTTGGTGCCTCACTTCCCTAGGTCTCTCGCCTCTCACTTCCCTAGGTCTCTCGCCTCTCACTATATCCTGTAATCTTAGGTAGGTGAAGGAGTTATATAAAAAGATGACCTATAATGATGAAGAAAAGAGTAATGTTATTTCTCCGTATAGTACTTCAGTTTACGGTAGGGACTAGGTACAATACAGTGCCGGCCATGTTGTCTCCTTAGTGTTGCCGGCCATGTTGTCTCCTTAGTGTTGCCGGCCATGTTGTCTCCTTAGTGTTGCCGGCCATGTTGTCTCCTTAGTGTTGCCGGCCATGTTGTCTCCTTAGTGTTGCCGGCCATGTTGTCTCCTTAGTGTTGCCGGCCATGTTGTCTCCTTGGTGTTTGCCAGCCATGTTATCTCCCTTAGTGTTGCCGGCCATATTTGTCTCCTTAGTGTTTGCCGGCCATATTTGTCTCCTTAGTAATTACTTCGTATGTTGTCTCCTTAGTGTTTGCCCATTGTTCATCTCTTAGTGTTGCCCATGCATGTTGTCTCCCTTAGTGTTGCCGGCCATGTTGTCTCCTTAGTGTTGCCGGCCATGTTTATCTCGCCGGTATTTGCCGGCCATGTTGTCTCCTTAGTAGTGCCGGCCATGTTGTGTCTCCATAGTGTTGCCGGCCATATTTATTATACTTGGTGTTGCCAGCCATGTTGTCTCCTTAGTAGTGCCGGCCATGTTGTCTCCTTAGTGTTGCCGGCCATGTGTTGTCTCCTTAGTGTTGCCGGCCATGTTGTCTCCTTAGTGTTGCCGGCATATTTGTCTCCTTAGTGTTGCCGGCCATGTTGTCTCCTTTAGTGTTGCCGGCCATGTTGTCCTCCTTAGTGTTGCGTATGTTGTCTCCTTAGTGTTGCCGGCCATGTTATCTCCTTAGTGTTGCCGGCCATGTTGTCTCCTTAGTAGTATCCAGTATTGCTGTATCGCTGTAACGAGAGGTCAAGATTATGTAACCTACTGTACTGTCATGTATTTTTATGTACTCTACTGGATTATATACTCCGTGTGTGTGTGTGTGTGTGTGTGTGTGTGTGTGTGTGTGTGTGTGTGTGTGTGTTGTATCTATTTATCTATCTATCGTCTGTTTTTGTGTCTGTTTTTGTGTCTGTCTGTCTGTCTGTCTGTAGAAGGGTGTGTGTGGGGGAGGAGGGAGTGTCGACCTGTCACATTCCCTAATTGGTTATTGATTGAACAGAGGCACAGTATGTTAGGGAGGCCTTATTGGTACGCTCCATCGAGATTCTTTGTGTGTGTGTGTGTGTGTGTGTGTGTGTGTGTGTGTGTGTGTGTGTGTGGAGTAGAAGATAGTATCGTGTGTCTGTTGGTTGTGTTGTCATGTTTATATGCTTCAGTCTGAGTCATATATGCTTTATGCTCCCCCATAAATAGTGTATAATATGCTCCGGCGTCAAATATATGTTATGTATGCTCCGATGCAAGAAAGGAGCATTAATATTTTATGTACACGAACCGGAGCATGTGGGCTTTACTGTTATGTTATATATTAATAACAAAGAGTATTTATTTGCGCTTGTTCCTCAACTAGTGAAATTAAACACAAAAAAAGGTGTTTCCCTGCGCTAACTTTTATTACTAACACCAACTATTATTGTCGCAACAGCCAATTCCAACAATCTAAACTAAAAAAAATGCATAACCCGCCAACTAAAATAAATGCATAACCCGCCGACTAGTGTTGTTGAAACGAACCGTGAAGCTCTCAACAGCGTGACAGAAGTGGCAAGTGTTATGTCGACTGTCGTTGTTATCCTTATTTATTTAATGTAGCTGCTTTAAGTGATTAGCACCGGTTAGTTATCAGCTCGACTGTATTCTCTTTATTACTGGTAGACGTAACACACACACACACACACACAAACACACATACACACCATCAAAACACGCAGGTTAGTCATCAGTGGGATATATACGTGTGACAGCCGTGTGGTCGTACCCCTACACACATTCCCAGATCAAATATGATAGAAATGAAAAGCAAACACACCAAACGACATATTGCACAACAGGAAAAAATTCTTTACACTATTTTCAAAAAAGTATTGTGATTTTTTTTTATTCTATTTTGTGAGTCAATTATTTTTAGATCTACGATATTTTTTTTTTTAGCAAGAGTCGTATTTTTTTTTTTCACTCTGGATGTTTTGTTTTGTGCTGTGACCTGACTCATTTTACCTTGTGGTTCATGATTGACTAACTTCTTCACATGTAAAATAGTGACCATCAAGATAAAGAGGTCACTGTAGGCTACATGTCCCCGTGTTTAAATTACACTTAAACACCCATAAAACGAATATATCTAATTTAACGTACAGGAGAACACGATGGAAAAATTATTCAGCTTTTTTATACAGAAATGGCGACTGTCAGCGACGTCGTAATTCTCAATGGCAAAAGTACGAGCTCTTGGAATCGTTGTGGTGAGAACTTTTAGCTGATACCAAAAGTTTGTGTGTGAGTTTGTTTTGGTGGTTTTCTGAGGAGGGAGATCATCACACGGGTCCCTCCCTTCCTCCTTAACCTCACCTCACCTCTCCCCCTCCTTACCTGCCCTATCCTCCCTTCTCTCCCTCCCTCCCTCCCTCCCTGCCCTGGAGTGTCACGGGAAATGGATTACTCTATTGAAGGTCACGTAAGAGTTGCTTCACATTTCACCACAACTCGTGTGATTTTGTGATAAGTTGAAGGTCCGGTGAATTTTTTAAAGATTGTTAAGCTGACACAAACTGATCACCCAAGACGTTCATACTTCCCAACGTGACTAATGGCTGAGATTTGCTTGATAATGTATTCATGTTTATATTGTGGTGAAGGGATTTAATATTTTGACACACACACACACACACACACACACACACACACACACACACACACACACACACACACACACACGAATCTAATCTAATCTAACCTAACCTCTGTCTCTTCATATCTATGCATCTAGTATCCATCCATCCATCCATCCATCCATCCATCCATCCATCCATCCATCCATCCATCTAGTCCATCCATCCATCCATCCATCCATCCATCCATTCAGAGTATATACTGTACAATACAAAAAGTACAGAATAATACAAATCAAAACCTCACATTCAGACACCACATAAAGTTACGAACAGTTTTTGCCAAAGTTGTCCAATATAAGAAGCAACACATTTACTGAGGACAACTTTGCGGTGTTACGGTACAACAAGTTTCTGATGCGGGAGCCGAAGGAGAGAAAGTGTTTGAGGGGCAAAAGTTGTTATGTGTTGAGGGAGGGAGCAGACCCAGGGGGAATACTCGTCTGTGTGTGTGTCAGCTCTGGAGGATAACAGATTGGGGTGGTATGGTGTGGCGCGCCTCATAGTAGTGTCAGAGTTATTATCATGGTATTCGCTCATTGCCATCACGCCGGAACAGGATATAACAACATGTTTCTTTTCCTCTCCTTTACTTCTCATCACGATTCAGGCAACATAACAAGTCAGGATACATCATATATACCAGGCAACGATGATTAAAAACTGAGTCATTACCCACATAATAACAACCTAAGGGTCGTTAAGTTGTGAGGTGCTGGTGAGTGCAGGTCGTTAGGGGTCGTCGACACTCTTGGGTATAACACGGTGACTACAGGTGTGAAAGGTTCGTACGATATTGCCCCCTTAACTGTGAGATGTGAGAATGTGAGTCGTTTGTCTATCATAGTTCTCTTGGAGATACGATAGATGGCGTTCTCTCACAGGCTCTTACATTCACCTGACTGGAGATGTGGTGAAGTGTATCTTAACTGTCTTGTTTATGTTGTGAGGAAATGGTAGTGGTTAGAGGTGGTGTCTACATTGCACTGAGTCTCTATTGTTTTATCATATGCGGTGGAAGTCAAGGCATTAAGGGGTCAAATAATGGTTATTGCTGAGGTTTTATGACCCATCTATTGGTGACGTGTGGAGGTGGTGGCTGGGTAGGAGAGGAGGGAGAAGTGAGCCAAAGAGGAGAGGCTAGGAGTGTGTGTAAGGGGTAGAGACTTCTTAAGGACGAATAATATAAGGAAATTGTAGTTAAGTGAGATAAATAAAGACGAACATCCACACACACACACACACACACACACACACACACACACACACACACACACAGACTTATTATCATCAATATTATGCATCAACAGTGAAATTATAAGCTTGTAAATAATCTCCAAATGATAGATAAAAGTTACAGTTAATTCTCGATGTCCAATGACGCCTTCCTGCTGTGCTAGGTGGAGAGTGAGGGAGACCTGAACACACATATAAACAGATCACAACACACCCGAGTAAAATATATAAGGGAAACGTTAGATCCTGTATAGTATAGGCGTCTTTGGTCCCTGAAGTCGTGAAGCCTACTAGAAACTTCCTACTTTAACCTGACGGTGAAAGTCTCTCTTAAAGGAGTGATAAATATGGTAATTTTTTGGGGGGAGGTTAAAGTTTGAAAATCTGACTTAGTTGGCGGAGTTAAAATGTCTATCTCGTGTGACTCAAGTGAGCGAGGGATTCAGTTCGCTGGTGAGTTGATTCTGAGCCAAAGATCTCTAGGAGGAGTGATGG